>NW_026783556.1:0-15944 GCF_949774975.1 Lagenorhynchus albirostris | reverse complement strand
CCTGTGCTCTAAGGGGGAGAAGCAGAGTGACAAAGGAGAGGAGGGCGTCATTAACTCTGACCAGGAGACCCCGGAGTGGGATCAGGAGTCCAGGAAAGCTTCCTGGAGGAAAGTGGTGTGGTGGGGGCCTTGAAGGCTGAGCGGAGTTTCCTCTGCAGAAGGGGAGTGGCCTTCAGCCTGAGGAAAGGACACAGTGGCGTGTTTGGGGAAGAGAGAATTGTCAAGACAGGCTGTGGGAAGGGATGGAGGAGTGACAGGTGAGGCAGGAAAGGTAGGCTGGGGCCACATAGCACAGGATCAGAATGTCATCCCAAGGAGGTTGGCTGTATCCTGACACTGGGGAAAATGTTCTTTTTTCTCAAAGCTGGGAAGTGAGTGACATAATGAGAACAGATCTGACTGTTGAAATACCTCTTTGGTAGCTGTGCTATGGGGCGGGAGCCATGTGGAAGAGGCTACAGCTGCCTCCAGACCTCAAAGGAGGAAACCCCCAGAAGCCCAAGTGTGCAGGCTGTGCTCGGGGCAGCGAATGCTTCCCTGGGAGAGGACATTCTGGGCTCTAGTCCTGGTTGCATGATCAACTTTCTGGGCGACTTTGGGCAAGTCACTTTCCCTCTCTGGACCTCAGAGTCCTCATCTGTAAAGTGAGCACACTGACTTAACTCCCCACCAGGCTGTACAGCACAATGGGGCTCTCAAACTCAGGTACCCATAGAGAACAAGCAGGAAATGTAAATAAGGGAAGGGGCAGAGGAGCCTCAGAGAGGCGGGAATTCTGGGAAACTGGAAAAATCTTGCCTTGTGCTGGGGTGGCTAGAAATCCAATTTTTTTTAAAATAAGAAATCATCTGACTTTTAAATGTTGGTTCAATTGTTTTTAAAAATTACTATTTTGGGTCATCCCATCTCATCTACTGGCCCAAAGCGACTCACACCCCACCAGTTTAAGACCCCTGTTTCTGCATTCCTGGAAAGGGGGGAGAGAGCAGGTAGAGAGGATGAAACAGACAGAAGGGGTCCTGGGGGGAGAAGTCCTGGGCCCCCTAGATTGAGGACAGCACGGTGCCTCCTTACAGCAAACTGGCCACTGCTGTGAGCCGAGTGTCCCTTCTGAGCTCAGCGGGGAAGCAGGAGTCTGTTTTCATTAGAAGCCAAGAGCTGAATCAGCCCTGGAGGCATGTAAACCAGCTCCCCTGTCCGGGAGGGTTTTAAATCTTGCGAACTTGCCTTTCAGACCTGATAAGAGGCAACCTCTTCAGGAGAGAGGCTGGTGAAAAGTCAGCAGCCCAACTCTTTATCAATCAGACCACCGGGAGGTGGGAGCAGGGGAGGGCAGCGGAGGACACCAGGCGGCAGGGATTCAGCAGTCCTGGGGCGGGGTCAAGGGCAGAGACATGAGTTCCTAAGCAATGTTTCGGCTGCTCTGACGCTGTGTTACCTTGAGCAAGTAACTGAGGCCTCTGAGCCTCTGCTTCCTCCGTAGGAATGGGGGGATAATAAAATCACCTTGCAGGGGTAGTGACACAACAACGTGGAGGAGGGTACCACCTTTATTTCCATTTTACACAAGAGGAAACTGGGGCTCTGGAACTTGTCCAGGGTCAATACATCTCATAAAGTCAGAGGGGGGACTTGAGCACAGGTGGTCTGGCTCTGGAGCCATGCCCCTTGGGTGAGCTGGGCGATCTCCCACACCACCCAGGAGATGAGAGGAGAAATGAGAAGGGTGTTTTGACCAAGAACCAAAGCCTCCCCCACTGCCTTCGAACTCACTGGGTGGTCTTGGAAAACCCGCTCCCGTCTCTGGGCTTCAACATGGGGTTGGTTATTGAACCTCCGGGACTGTCCAGCTCTGAGGGTCCCATTTATTCAACACGTGCTCACTTAGCATCTGTTCCATGTCAGGGTCTTGGGGAGAGAGCAGGGAGTAAGACAGACAGACAGAAAAGTCCCTGAGCTTTGGGAATTTACATCTGGGCTTGGGGTAGGGTTGGGGGGAACAGTGGAAAGACTGAACCCAAGACAAGGGATGCTGCCCAGAGAATGATGTGCTCTGAAGCGAACGAGGCAGGGCGCTGAAAAGTGATGCAGATGGGCATGGCAGAGCAGATGACTTTGGATCGGGCCACCGGGAGCTTGTCCAGGAGGGGCTTGTCCATAGCCCACACGTGGATGGTGAGAGTAAGGCAGCCGCGTCAGGGGAACAGCAAGGGCAGAGGCCTCTAGGAGGGAGCACGCTCAGTATTTTCAAGGACCAAAGAGAAGCTGATATGACCTCAGGGGCCCGCAAGTCCTTCCTGCCTTCCTATGCCTCCTGCTCTGGAGGCCTAGGAGCAGGCGGCAAAGAGAGAGAGAAAGAGAGAGAGAGAGGAGAGAGAGAGAGAGAGAGAGAGGGAGAGAGAGAGGGAGAGAGAGAGGGAGAGGGGGAGAGAGAGAGAGGGAGAGGAAAGAGAGATGGTGCCGGCTTTGAGAACCCATAGGCCTGTGGGGCTGGCGTTTTAACAATCCCGGGGAAGGGAGGGTATTCAATGCAATTGCCATTTGAAGATCCCAGCTTGCTTAGTACAAGTGGAAATTACCTTTGCATCTTTTCTGGGCTGCTTTTTGATCCCGATTTCATCATTCAGATGCACAGCAGTGCATTTTCAACGGGTATAACTTAATTAGACCCAATTTGTATACCTACATTATTAAAGACTCATTTGGAAAGAGCTCCATGTCCAGGGTTCACTGGGCTCCACCGCTTGCTTGAAAACACATTTGGGAACACACTTTGAAGAGAGCCCTCTGACCAGCCCGGCTTCTGGAGCGCTCTTCTCTGCCTCCAGAACACCGGCCTGGCTTGTCATTTAATTTCCATCTCATTTAATAGAATGTCTTT
Source organism: Lagenorhynchus albirostris (assembly GCF_949774975.1). Lineage (NCBI taxonomy): Eukaryota > Metazoa > Chordata > Mammalia > Artiodactyla > Delphinidae > Lagenorhynchus > Lagenorhynchus albirostris. Next base: position 13,063 of record NW_026783556.1, on the reverse strand, counting down.
GGACATCTCTGTGTCTCAGAGCCTCTGACGGATGTCTCCTGTAATTACACAGAGATTCCTCATACGCCCCTTCAGTTGGTCATCAAACATTCATGGGGAACTTTATGGGAGCAAGGTCCTGAGCCAGGGGCCTGGGACAGGAATAAAAAGGTGCAGGCTCTGCAGACACACACCTTTAAGTCCAGGAGGGGGCAGGGAGGGGGGAAATCCATGGTCCCATTTTCATCCTCATGAGCAATCCTGTGGGGTGAGCAGTGAGGGGCCGTCAGCCCTGTTAGTAGATGAGTACTGCAAGGCTCAGCATCTCAAGTCAATGCCAGGGTCAGGGCTTGAACCCAGGACCCTGGACTGGTTCTGCTTCCCCAAGATCTCTCTTCTCTTGTGGGAGAGGTACAAGGATATTTGACACAACTGATGCAGGTCAGGCCAGGGGCCCTGACACCTGAGGGAAGACTCCTGGCAGGTATCAGACCTGGAGGCCCAGTAACTTCCAAATCACTGAACCTGAGGGAGTGGAGGGGGGCAGAGGAGGATATATTAACGTTCTACAGAGAAACACAACCAATCAGATGGATATATACATATAGAAAGAGATTTATTGTAAGGAATTGATTCACACAATTATGGAGGCTGAGAAGTCCCAAGATCTGTTGTCGGCAAGCTGGAGACCCAGGAAAGCCAGTGGTGTAAGTTCTCACCTGAAAGCTGGCAGGCTCGAGACCCAAGAAGAGTTGATGCGCCACCTTAAGTCTGAAGGCAGGAAAAGACTGATGTCCTAGCTCAAGAAAGCCAGGCAGGAGGAGTCCCCTCTTCCCCAGCCGTTTTGTTCTATTTAAGCCTTCAACTGCTTGGATGAGGCCCACCCACACTAGGGAGGGCAATCTGCTTTACTCAGTCTACCCATCCAAATGTGAATCTTATCCAGAAACACCCTCACATGAACATCAAGAATGTTTGACCAAATGTCTAGCTCCTCCATGGCTCCATGGAACTGACACATAAAATTAATGATCACAGAGAAGAGGGAGAGAGAGGTTGAAAGACATTGCTAGCCGTAGACCAAATGGTGGCGAGCAAGTGGAGAAAGCTCACATATCATTTCATCCTCACAGCCACACTGTAGAATAGGGGTCCCTATTCCCATTTTAGAGATGAGGACACCAAAGCTGAGAAAAGTGATTTACCCAGGGACACACAGTTGGTGACTCCATGCCTCGTTGTCCCTGGATAATATTTGTTTCTATGGAGAAAGGATGAGGATGCTGCCAACAGGGCTATCTCCTAAGTCTAGTTCTTATTTTCTGTTGCCTCTTCTGCTTTTCCAGTGTGATCAGAACCTGGTTGAATTGATGAATTGCCTGTCTCTATCTATTGCAAATATGGAGGGAAGGTGGCATCACCATCAGCACCATGGTCAACAGAGTCTCCAAGGTCTCCTATAGTCCTTTGCTTCAAAGATGATAAGAGCCCTGGAGCAGGATGCAGGAGCCCTGATCTGACTCTCTGACTCTGAGTCACTGTGTGGGCTTGGATAAACTTCTTCCTCTCTCTGGGCCTCAGGCTTCTCATCTGTAGAACAAAAAGGGAAGACTGGAAGATGTCTAAGGTCTATCAGAATCTTCTGGGGGGTTCCATGGTTCCAATGTGGGTCTGTCCTTTGTGGGAGACCCTTCAGCATGAAGAACCCCCAAGTCCTATAGGGTTTCTCTGGCAAGGCCTCCAATCAGGGAGCTCCACACTCCTCACTGAGTTGATGCTGGGAACCCTGACCCACCCAGGGCCTTAAGCAGGGCCATGGTCAGGGAGGTGTCAGATCAGATGCTGTAAGGACACGGTCTCACATGCACCCCCGGTTCCACTTCCCATGTTGTCACCAGCCTGGGGAATGTGCACAGCATTAGACAGCACATGTCCAGGAGCAAAGGTCTCTCCTCTCTTGCCTACCCCCTGAAGAACATTCTTGCATGAAAAAAACCATGTGTTTCCCATTACTCTCACACGGCTATCACTGTCACAACACTTCTGACACCAGATGTGTAGGTTTTTTCCCCACACCAAGCCAAACAACCACGGGTCCTACAATTTAACTCAATTCTGACACTATCTACCTGGAGGTAGCACCAGAGGTTAAGGGCTCAGTTAAGGGCTCAGTCCCATGAGACTGCCATCCTCACCCACCCACCCCCACTTCAGATGCCAATGGCAAGTAGTAGGTCCCCAAGTGACCCACAACTTCTGTCCAACCTGACTGCAAATTGGGGCTTCTCATGCTCTACTCCCTTTAGATTCGATTATTTACTAGAACAGATCACAGAACTCAGGGAAATGCTTACTTACGTTTACCAGTTTATGATATAATACAGGATATGACGAAGGATCCAGATGAGCTGCCACATGAAGAGATACATAGGGTGAGGTCTGGAAGAGTCCTGAGCGCCGGAGCTTCTGTCCCCGTGGAGCTGGGATGTGTCACCCTCCCGGTACATGGATTCGTTCACCAGCCTGGAGCTACAAACACCATCCTATTGGGATTTTTATGGAGGCTTCATCACAAAGGCTTGATCATTTATTACATTCATTTCCAATTCCTCTGCCCTTTGTGGAGAATGGGAGATGAGCTGAAAATCCCAAACTTGTAATTATTACTTGGTCTTTCTGGTGACCAGCCCCACTCAGGAGCTCACCCAGAGTCACCTCATTAGAACAAAAAACACCCAGGATTTAAAAGCCCTGTGTCAGGAACTGGGGTCAAAGACCAAATACTAGAACAAAAGATGCTCTCAGTGCTCTTATCACTTAGAAAATTACAAGGGTTTTAGGAGCCCTGTGTCAGGACCTGGGACAGAGACCAATATGTATTGTGTATTTCTTATTATTTCACAATTCCTCAGTGACCCATCCCCAAGTCAATGCATCCAGGTCTGGGAATTGAGGGAAGAGAAGTCAGGTAGATAACCTGTGATCCAAGAAACAAATCGGGAGAGGCTTGGAGCTGACAGGCCTGATGGGAACCTGTGAAAAAGACCTAGATAGGGAATGGGCTCTCAGGATCCAATCCCAGTCTTGCTTCTAATTAACTGTGTGACCTTGGGCAAGTCACTCCCCTTCAGGTTTTTCATCTATAATAGGAAAGGGGGTAGGTCACAATGATCTCTAAGATCACAAGTTTGCCTCTTGGCCCCAGGACTTTTGCACAAGCTATTCCCCCTCAACTGGGAACCCTCACTTTCCACCTGGCTAGTTCCTGTTCACACTTCCAATCTCAATGTAAATATCACCTCCACCAGGAAGCCTTCTTAGAATCCCCAACCTAGATTAGGTTCTCTTATAATATCCTACCCCTGCTCCCTAAGTATCTCCTTCGTAGCTCTTGCCTTGACAGCAGCCAGAACGCCACGTGTCAGAGTAGTTGTTTAATCTCCACTTCTAGAATGTCAGTGTAACGGGAGCAGCAGCCACATCTGACCACAGCTCTGTGTCCCTAGTACCCAGCATAAGGCTGGGAACCTAGTAGATGCTCAATAAATGTTTGCTGACTAATGGGCTAGATGCTTGAATGCTTTCATGGTATAAGACCTTGGGGATAAAGAAGAAAATAAATAATACAGAAACCATCCGTGTTTTCTCAGCATTATCAACACTTATCCATTCTGCAGACCACGTAGAAAAATATCTGAACCCACTAGTGAAAAAAGGGAAGGACAGATGAGGCTGCTGTGTAAGGGACACATACCCTTCTCCTCTTTTCTGCCTCCCTCTCACCTGGCTCCTGTTGTGGGGGTAACTGGAGAAAGGGCTCACTAAGAAGGGATCCTGCTGAGGTTCCCCCACCAGAACCCCTCCCCCTTGCTCTGCCATCCCTCACGGTTGCTCTGGAAACCACTGTGGCATCATCAATGCAGAATGAGGATTTCAGGTGGGCTAATCAGTCCTAGGGATCGACTTGGAAACTTACAGCCTCTGGGTTGTTCCCATGTAAATACTTTCAGTGTAGAGAACAGAAGAAAAGACGATTAGTCTAGGCTGTCAGGAAATCCACATATGCTGCTTCATTCCTGAAAAGGGTCTTCTTTTATCCCCAAGATCTTCCCTGGCTGTGACACATCTCACACACCGCGGGGAGCTGTCAGCTCTGTGGAGTGACGAGGAATTAAAAATAAAAATTGACTTACAGAGAACAAAATCAGGCCTGACAACTCAAGTCACTCAGACCAGCCATGGTTAGAAGATTGCAAATATGTTTGTCAAAGTGGGCTGGCAGGGACAGGTAAGGGAGGAATTGTCTGTCAGGGCAGAACTTTGGGAGTGTGTTTGTCTCCTTTTGAGATGAGTTTTCCAGCAGCAGCCCTGTTTCTCCTTGTCAATTGCTTTTCTTTCCATCCTTATTCTGGTCTGGGGTCATGCCCAGTAAGTTGCAGATCCTCCACTAGACATGGTTGTCTCCTCATTATTAGCAGATTCCACATCTGTGAATTCACCTCCTTGCTAAAACTTAACCCAGAATCAATAGTCATTCATGGACATGCACAGAGTGATGGAAAATTTGAGTCGTTCAACACCCGTGTTCTCAGCTGAGGTCCAACAAGGCAATGCGCTGCCTTCCGGTTTCAGCTCTCATGCTGTAAACAAGTGTCCTTTCGTGGTCTACGCTGTGCCACGTTTGGCACATTTCTGTGCATTTTGTTGGTGATTTTGCTGTTTAAAATGGCCCCCAGGGCTTCCCTGGTGGCGCAGTGGTTGAGAATCTGCTGGCTAACGCAGGGGACATGGGTTCGAGCCCTGGTCTGGGAAGATCCCACATGCCGTGGAGCAACTAGGCCCGTGCGCCACAACTACTGAGCCTGTGCATCTGGAGCCTGTGCTCTGCAACAGGAGAGGCCGCGATAGTGAGAGGCCCGCACGCCACGTTGAAGTGTGGCCCCCGCTTGCCACAACTAGAGAAAACCCTCGCACAGAAATGAAGACCCAACACAGCCAAAACTAAATTAATTAATTAATTTTTAAAAAAATGGCCCCTAAGCACACTGTCTAGTGGTGTTCTTAAGTGTAAGAAGACCATGGTGTGCCTTAATGAGAAAACATGTGTGTTAGATATGTTTCATTAAGACATGAATTATAGTTCTGTTGGCCATGAGTTTAATGTTAATGAATCAACAATAGATGCTCACTAAGATATCTTTAAACAGAAACACACAAAAAATAAGGTATTGAGCGTTGACAACAATATTGTGACCAGAGGTCTATGGGAAACTAACCCTGCATTTTCACTAGGAAGAATGATCCAGTATTCCTTAATTTGGTGTTTGTGGTGGCTTTATAGAGCATAACTACTTCAAATCATGGAAATCAACTATTTGACCCACTGAGTTGAACTGTTTCTGAATCTGAGTCTCTCCCACGCCACTCCTGTACCACACGCTGGAGGGAAGAAATGGGGCCTGAGTCATCTGTACATTCCCACACCTCTAGGAATGTAGTAGGTCCTTAGTAAGTGTTTGCTGAATGTATGACTTGCTGTGAAGGACATTGAGAACATTCATTCATTCATTCATTCAGCTAGTATTTATTAAGAGTGCCTACTATGTGTCAGGCACTGTTTTAGATGCTGAAGATACAGCAGTACAAACACTTACAAAAATCCCCACTCTCATGGAGGTTTTGCTCTAATTAGAGAAGACATACAATAAGTGAAATGTATTAGTCAGTGTTCTTCAGAGAAGATAGAACGAAATATATATATATATATATATATATATAACAAAATTTATTATAAAGTATTGGCACATGCCATGGAGGCTGAGATGCCCCATGATCTGCAGTCTACAACCTGGAGACACAGGAAAGCTGGTGTCAGTGCAAAAGCCAGAGAGTCAATGGTGTAGATTCCAGTTGGGGTCTGAAGGTCTGAGAACTAGGATTTCTGAGGGCAGAAGACAATTTCCCAGCTCAACAGTCAGGCAGGGAGTGAGTTTAATTTTCTTCCACCTTTTTGTTCTATCCAAGCCCTCAACAGATTGGACGATGCCCACACACATTGGAGAGGGCCATCTGCATCTGCTTTCCTCAGTCCACCCATTCAAATGTTAACCTCTTCCAGAAACACTCTCACAGACATGCCCAGAAATAACGTTTCACCCACTATCTGGGCCTTCCATGACCCAGTCAAGTTGACACATAAAATCCACCATCACACACACAAAATAAATGAAAGGTATAGTATGTTAGATGGTAGTAAATGCTAAGGATAGAAAATGAAGCAGGAAAGGGGGCTAGAAGTTATCAGGAGTGGAAGAGGGATAGACATTTTAGATAGTGTAGTCAGGAAAGCCTCACTGAGAAGGTGGCTTCTGAGAAAAGGAAGTGAGGGAGTTGGACAGGTCGTTGTCTGGGAGAAAGGCATTCCAGGCAGAGGAGCAGCGTGTACAATGGCTCTGAGGCAGGAATATGCCTGGGTGTTCCTGGAGCAACAGGAGACCATCTGGCTGGAGTAGAGTGAACCAGGAGAGAGGGGTAGGAAGTGGGATCCAAGAGGCAGTAGAGAAACTGTGGGGCCATGTAGAATTGACTTTTCTCTGAGTTTGGGTTTATTCCAGGAATGCAAGGTTGGTTTAACATTCAATCTTTATAATTCATAATATTAATAGAGCAAAGAAAAAAACTATCCGATCATCCCAATAGATGTATTCCTGGAATAAATCCAACTGGGTTGTGATATATTATCCATTTTATGCAACACTGGATTCTATTTGCAACATCTTTATCAGGTTTGGGTATCAAAGTTATGCTGGCATCAAAAAGCAAACTGAGAAGTGTTCTCTTTTTTTCTATTCCCTGGAAGAGTTTGTACTTCTTTCTTAAATGTTTGGAAGAATTCCACAGTGGAGTCTTATGAGCCTGTAATTTCCTTGGTGAAAAAATGTTTAATTGTGGATTCAATCTTGACTAGCTCTGTACCATGCAGATTTTCTGTCTCTTTTGTGTCCATTTTGGTAAGTTGTGTTTTTTCATGATTGTTTATTTCTTTAAAATTTTTACATTCATTGGTATAAAATTTGTCAGAATATCCTCTTATTATTTATTTTTAAGTGTCTAAGATGTATAGTGATGTCCCTTTTTCATTTCAGATAGTGGTAATAATTTATGCTCTCTCTTCCTCTTATTCAGTGTTGCTAGAGGGTTATCAATTTTAATAACCTTTTCAAAGAACTAACTTTTCTTGGGCATTGTTGTAGGCACTGGGAATAAAAGTTGAATGTAACAGTGTCACTGTTCCCATGTATTTTTTACATACTAGAGGAGGAAAAGAGGCAATAAACAAGCCAACATAATTTTTTAAAGTAATTTCAGCAAGCAGTAGGTTTTAGTAAATTGCAGTCAACAATAAGAAAATAGAGCAATTGGGAGCAACTTTTGATTGTCTGCTTACTCTAAGGTGGAGATATTTGAGCAGAGACTTGAGAAACAAGAAAGAGCTAATCATGTAGAAATCTGGGAAAAGAGATTTCTAGGTAGAGGCAATAGCATGTTCAAAGGCCTGAGGTGGGAGTAACATTCAGTAGTATATTCAAGAGCTAAACGAAGGCTGAAATGGCTGAAACATCTTGTGTAAGGGAGAGAGGATGGCACAAGATGAAACCTGAGAGGTGGGCAGGGTAGAACCAGATAATGTACAGCAGTTGGTCGATGGTATAGAGTTTGGACTTTTTTTTTTTTTTTTTGTAGTTTAAAGGTCAAATTTATTAGGAGATTGAGGTGTAATATACACGGACTATAAATACTGAACAGCTGACTTTATTCACAGACAAGCAGAGATATAATCCGTGCCAACCTGTTTTGTGGATACTCTTGTTCTTTTGTTCCAAGAAAAGTTTGCGCCGTAAGACTTGGACTTGGGTTTCGGAACCCTTCTCTCTTCAACATCATAGCTCCATCCATTTTTTTCTGCAAAGGCAATTGCGTCGTCTTTAGTACTGAAAGCTAGAACCATGTTGGACAATGGATCAGCCGTTGATGCCCAACCCATCAAAGGATTTTCCCATCTCTCTCTGGTATCAAACTCCATCTTCCATTTCTTCGTGTTGTTTACTCCAGACTGCATGTTATTGCGAGCAGGAACAAAGATCCTGACTTTTCTAGTTTTGATATGCTCTTCTGGAATACCAGTTAAAGCAGTAATATCCAATTTTTCATCAACCGTTATGAGTTGCGTGTCTTGAGTTTGGTCCTGTGCCAACCTCCATGTGGAAGTGCTCAGCGACCTGGTAGGAACCTTGGAAACGGAAACGGCAGCTACAGCCGCTGCCCTTCTCCCCAGCAACGCTTGCCTCAGCGCCACTGACCTGGACTTTATTTTAAATATAATGACAAGTGAATAAGTCAGCTATTGCTACAATAATGCTGCATAACAAACCACCCCTCCCCCCCCCGCCAAATCTCAGTGGCTCTCAACAACAGTTAATTTTGTGTCTCACCAAGTCTACAAGTCAGCTGGGGTAACAGTAGTTCACACAAATGGTTGATTTTAGGTCTTCTCCACACGTTTCTCCTTCTGGGACCAGTGTTTACCAATGTATGCTCTCCTCATGGAAGATAGTAGATACTTAAAAGACCAAGCCAAAACACACAAGTTCACTTAAAGCCATTGCTTGCATCATGTCCATTAACCTTCCATTGGGACCAAGCCCATCATCAACAGGACAAGGAAATACACTGTGCCTACTCTAATGGGAGGTACTGAAAATTCATACTGCAAAGGGTACACAGTTCTTACAGGGAGGAAATGAATGATGAGGAAAGATGAGGAAATGAAAGATGAAGAAAGATACAATTTACAAGTAACTTGTCTCTAAGATCACTCTGGCTGTTGTATAGAGAATGGATGGAAGGGAGGAGTGAAAGTGGAGGAGGAGAGAGGATGGAAACTTAAATTCAGGTAATAGCATTAGAGGGAGAACAAAATGGACAGATTTGGGATATATTTTAGAGGCATATACTTCACAGGAGCTGATGACGGATTAGACAGGGAGTAACTATTACACTCTCTTTGCTTCATTCCAAACACTCTAGCCTTCAGGCTGCTTCTCAAACATTCCAGGCAGACTGTGATTCCAGTGTCTTTGCAATCGCTGTTTCCTATACCTGGAATACTGTTCCCTTAGACACTGGCTCAGCACACTTCTTCAATTGACTCTGGGTGTGCTTAAATATCAGCTCCTGGGTGAGACATCTCTGGTCACCCTATTAAGAAAAATAGTGCCCTCCCTTACACTCATCTATTTTTTCCCATAGCTTTTATTGTCAACTGACAGAAACTGATTGGTTTATCAATTTCCTCTCTCTCTCTCCCTCACTGCAATGGAAGCTCCGTGAATGCAGGAATTGTTTGTTATGTTCTTTTCACTGCTGTCTGTTCTGATCTTGAGTACTGCCTGGCACATAGTAGGTACTCAGTTAATCTTTGCTAAATTAATCAATGAATTCCCCTAGGTAGGCCCTATGGGGATCATTCACCTTTGATCTTGTCTTCGGACAGCAGAGTCTGGCCCAGTCCTCATTGAGAAGACCCCCCTCCCCAGACAGCTGTCACAAAAAGGCAAGGGGCTATCTGATGCCTGGGACTGTAGTGAGGCCTTCCTGCCTGTTATGAGTCATTAGAAAGCCCACCTGGGGGAATCCTGGAAAATTGGTTTCCATGGTTCTGTTGAGCATCTACCTACAGGCCTGTGGTCCTGAATTTTCTCTCCCTACTGCAGCTAAAGCAGAGTGGGAAATCTGGAGGCCAGACTGGAATCCCTCCCAAGTCCAGGGAACCTGGAGTATAGACCAGGGTGAGAGTGAGGGCTTCTGAGCCCTCCCTTGGCCAGTAGGTTCAGCTCCAGGAAAAGGGGCTGATCTGAGAGAAGGAAAGAGAAAGACTCCTCAGACATTTGTTGGTGGTGATGAGCAAACTGAGGCACTGGTTGCTTTTTCAAAAGAATAAATAACCTCTGATTGGAATGGGAAACTAATTGATTTTACACACTGGATTTTCACAATACAATGTCTGCCATGAAGGGAGTTTATAGGGAAAACTATAGTTTATGTAAAACTATAGTCTGTCATGGGGAAGGGGGTGGAGACAGCTAGGGCGTACACAATAGGAGGAGCGCTCTGGTCGGGGAAGAGGCCCAGGGTAGGGTACATGTGATGAGGAATGTTGCTATGCTCCCAGAGGGACAGACGTTAGCTAAGTGCTGAGGGACTCTATAAGGGACTAATGCTGGGGGTGGGGTGGGGGGCTTGTAGAGTTCACACACCGCTGTGTATTTACCAGAAATACTCTAACCTGCTATGTATGTGAGGAGGAACACGTGGAATACGAACAGCTGGAATGCAAGTTCAGGGATTCAGCCATACCCCATACCCCAGGGGAGGGACGGTAGTTGAGTATAGGTAGATGGGGTGACTATGCACTGCTGAGAAAACTGCTGTCACAGCTGAGGGATGCCTGACCAGGTGATACCACCAGTCATTCAGCAGGCCTGCCTCACAGCCGTGCCCTGCACGCGGGCATCTGGCTGAGAGGTTACTAGAGGGAGTGGCATCTGCTTCCCAAGCTGTGTGTTCCGGCACCAATCACTGATTAGCCTGCTCACAGGGCACCTCCGATTAGCCTGCTCACAGGGCACCTCCGATTAGCCTGCTCACAGGGCACCTCCGATTAGCCTGCTCACAGGGCACCTCCGATTAGCCTGCTCACAGGGCACCTCCGATTAGCCTGCTCACAGGGCACCTCATTTCCTAATTGGGCAACCCAGAGGAGGGGACTTTTGCCTAACTGGTCTACCCAGAGGGGTTCCTTTTTTGCCTAATTTGCACAAAGAAGTCATAGTGCTAACAGCACCCTGATGTTCTGGACTCTCTCTCTCTTCCCCATATGACCTGCCTTGTCTCCCAGCCCCCCTCCCCCATGTCCCACTCCCCCCACCCCAATGCTCCAGTCAAATAGGGGCCCTTATCACCCTCCCTACATGCCCTGCCTGGGACTTTCCTGACACTCCCTGCCCCGTCCAATTCCCTGTTCACTTTCACATCCTCTAAAATGAGTGTGTTAGACTAGACAATCTCTAAGATTTCTTCCAGATTCACCATCACAGGATTTTTTTAAATCAGTGCTGCTGAGGTTTAGTGAGCAAATAATAAAATTTGTCAATTTTAAGAATCCAATTCGATGAGCTTTGATAAACATAGTCATGTAATTACTACCACCACAGTCAAGGTCATTTCCTTTGCCTCCATGTGTCCCCTCCTACTCCTTTGCAGTCAATCCGCTCCCCCCGCTTCCAGCCCATGGCAACCACTGTTCTATCTCTATAGTTTTACCTTTTCCTGAATACCATATAAATGAAAACAGACAGTCTATACCATTTTGTGGCTTCTTAGCATAACGCTTTTGAGATTCATCTATGTTGTTGCATGTATCAGTAATTCATTCCTTTTTACTGTTGAGTAGCATCCCATTTTATGGATATACCATAATTTATTTATCCATTCACCTATTAATGGTTATTTGGTCTGTTTCCAGTTTGGGGCTAATATAAATAAAGCTTTTATTAATATTTTTATACAAGTGTTTCTGTGAACATATATTTTCATTTCTCTTGGGTATATACCCAGGAGTGGGTTTACAGGGTCATATGATAAGTGTCTGTTTAACTTTATTCTAAAAATGCAAATGATTCCAAAGTGGCTGAACCATTTTTCATTTCTAACAGCAGTGAATGAGTATCCCAGTTGCTCCACATCCCTGCCAACAGTGGGTATGGTCATTTTTTTTCACTTTTCAAAATTAAACTTATTATTTTGCGATAATTGTAGGTTCACACACAGTTGTAAGATATAATACAGAGATCTCATGTACCCTTTACCCAGTTTCACCCAATGGTAACATCTAGCAAAACTATAGTACAGTTTCACAACCTGGATAACAGTATTGATACAGTCGAGATACAGAAAAATTTCCATTACCACAAGGGTCCCTCGCATTGCCCATTTATAGCCACATCCATTTCCTTCCTGTTCCCACCCCTTCCTTAACTTGGCGACCACTAATTTGTTTCTCAATCCTATAATTTTATTATTTCAAGAGTGTTATATAAATGGAATCATAAAAATTTTAACCTTTGGGGTTGTTTTGTTTTGTTTTTGTTTGAATTTTATTTTATTTATTTTTTTATATAGCAGGTTCTTATTAGTTATCCATTTTATACATAGTAGTGTATATATGTCAATCCCAATCTCACCTTTGGGGTTGTTGTTGAGTTTTTTTCCCACTGAACATAACTCTCTGGAGATTTATCCAGATTGCTGTGTATTATCAATAATTAGTTCCTTTTATTACTGAATCCCATGGTGTGGATGTACTATAGTTTAACCATTCACCTGCTGAAGGACACTTAGGTTGTTTCCTGGGATAAATCCCACTTTTCATGGTGTATCTCTTTAATGTATTGCTGGACTGTATATGATAGAATTATTTTTGCATCTATTTCATAAGACATATCGATCTGAAGTTTTCATTTTTTGTCATGTCTTTATCTGGTTTTGGTTCCAAGGTAATGTTGGCTTCATAAAATCAATGGGAAGTCTTCCCCACTATTTAATTTTCTGGAAGAGTTTTTATAAAATTGGCATTATTCCTTCCTTAAATATTTGGTGGAATTCATCAGTGAATTCATATCTAGGCCTGGAGATTTCTTTGTGAGAAAGTCTTTAACTGCAAATCCAATTTTTTAATAGATAATGAGCTATTTGGATATTTATTCTTTGGTAATTTATATATTTCAAGGAGTTTATCCATTTCATCTCAGTTGTCAAATATTGTTCATTATACCCCTTATATCCTCTTAATGTATATAAGACCTGTAGTGATGTCCCCTTTTTGATTTCTAATATTGGTAAATTTTGTCTTCTCTCTTCTCTTTTTTTTTCTTGATCTGCCTGGTTAAGTTTGTCAATTCTATTTATCTTTTAGTTTCAGTAATTTTCTCTGCTGTTTTCTTCAATTTCATTGATTTCTGCTCTT